>NW_028163468.1:0-35730 GCF_964263955.1 Coregonus lavaretus
GATAACTGTTTGTTACCTCAACCCTCTGTGTCCTCCTGTCTCCTCTGTCTCCCTCTGTCTCTGTTGTCTCCCCCCTGTGTCTGTTGTCTCCCCCCTGTCTCTGTTGTCTCCCCTCTGTCTCTGTCTGTCTCCCTGTGTCTCCCCCATACAGAAGTTTGACTCTGACCTGTTCAAAACTGCCATGGCCTGTCTGAGTGCCATCGCTGGGTCGTTGCCACCTGACTATGTGGATACCAGCCCTGGTGCCACCCTGGAGAAGCAGACGTCTGTGGACGCACACGGCAACTTCGACCCCAAACCCATCAACACTGCCAAGTGAGTGGCCCAGGAGAGAGAGAAGCTTTGACCTTTAAAAGCTCTTATTCAACCCCTTGCCCAAATTAGCACATCAAGGTCAGGATCCACAGAACACAGCCTTACTACAACACCATATAGGACTAACTACAACACCTCTGTCTCCCTCTGTCTCTCCCTTCTGTCTCTGTTGTCTCCCCCTGTCTCCCCCTGTCTATGTTGTCTCCCCCCTGTCTCTGTTGTCTCCCCTCTGTCTCCCCTCTGTCTCTGTTGTCTCCCCTCTGTCTCCCTTCTGTCTCTGTTGTCTCCCCTCTGTCTCTGTTGTCTCCCCTCTGTCTCTGTTGTCTCCCTCTGTCTCTGTTGTCTCCCTCTGTCTCTGTTGTCTCCCTCTGTCTCTGTTGTCTCCCCCTGTCTCTGTTGTCTCCCTTCTGTCTCACTTCTGTCTCTGTTGTCTCCCTTCTGTCTCCCTCTGTCTCTGTTATCTCCCTCTGTCTCTGTTGTCTCCCCCTGTCTCTGTTGTCTCCCCTCTGTATCTGTTGTCTCCCTCTGTCTCTGTTGTCTCCCCCTGTCTCTGTTTTCTCCCTCTGTCTCTGTTGTCTCCCCCTGTCTCTGTTGTCTCCCCTCTGTCTCTGTTGGCTCCCTTCTGTCTCCCCCTGTCTCTGTTGTCTCCCTCTGTCTCTGTTGTCTCCCTCTGTCTCCCCCTGTCTATGTTGTCTCCCTCTGTCTCCCCCTGTCTCTGTTGTCTCCCCCTGTCTCTGTTGTCTCCCTCTGTCTCTGTTGGCTCCCTCTGTCTCTGTTGTCTCCCCCTGTCTCTGTTGTCTCCCTCTGTCTCTGTTGTCTCCCTTCTCCCTTCTGTCTCCCTCTGTCTCCCTTCTGTCTCCCCCTGTCTCTGTTGTCTCCCTCTGTCTCTGTTGTCTCCCTCTGTCTCTGTTGTCTCCCTTCTATCTCCCCCTGTCTCTGTTTACTCCCTCTGTCTCCCCCTGTCTCTGTTGTCTCCCTCTGTCTACACTGTCTCTGTTGTCTCCCTCTGTCTCCCCCTGTCTCTGTTGTCTCCCTCTGTCTCCCCCTGTCTCTGTTGTCTCCCTCTGTCTCCCCTGTCTCTGTTGTCTCCCTCTGTCTCCCCCTGTCTCTGTTGTCTCCCTCTGTCTACACTGTCTCTGTTGTCTCCCTCTGTCTCCCCCTGTCTCTGTTGTCTCCCTCTGTCTACACTGTCTCTGTTGTCTCTCTCTGTCTCCCCCTGTCTCTGTTGTCTCCCTCTGTCTCCCTCTGTCTCTGTTGTCTCCCTCTGTCTCTGTTGTCTCCCCTGTCTCTGTTGTCTCCCTTCTGTCTCCCTTTTGTCTCTGTTGTCTCCCTTCTGTCTCCCTCTGTCTCTGTTGTCTCCCCCTGTCTCTGTTGTCTCCCCTCTGTCTCTGTTGTCTCCCCTCTGTCTCTGTTGTCTCCCACTGTCTCTGTTGTCTCCCTCTGTCTCTGTTGTCTCCCCTCTGTATCTGTTGTCTCCCCTCTGTCTCTGTTGTCTCCCCCTGTCTCTGTTGTCTCCCTCTGTCTCTGTTGTCTCCCCCTGTCTCTGTTGTCTCCCCTCTGCTCCCTCTGTCTCCCCCTGTCTCTGTTGTCTCCCTCTGTCTCCCCCTGTCTCTGTTGTCTCCCTCTGTCTCCCCCTGTCTCTGTTGTCTCCCTCTGTCTCCCCCTGTCTCTGTTGTCTCCCTCTGTCTACCCTGTCTCTGTTGTCTCCCTCTGTCTCCTCCTGTCTCTGTTGTCTCCCCCTGTCTCTGTTGTCTCCCTCTGTCTCCCCCTGTCTCAGTTGTCTCCCTCTGTCTCCCCCTGTCTCTGTTGTCTACCCCTGTCTCTGTTGTCTCCCCTCTATACCATGGGAGCAGAGGGAGACTAGCCCTTACTGCACTAGATGTCTAGGTTGTGTTGAAATGAAGGACTAACAGTGGTGTCTCTGTCCTCCTTCCTCCTAGTATCTCCCTTCCAGAGAAACTGGACTACATCGCCAACAAGTTTGCAGAGCATTCCCACGTCAAGTGGTCCTCAGAGAAGGTACTGTTACCTCAACAACTAGGTTGAAACGCTGCCTTTCCTGTGTAAGAGTGTGAATGTAAGGTCTTTACATGGCCTAACTCCTGATCTCCAGGTGACAGCGGGTTGGAAAATGGGAGAGTGCGTGGATGATGATGCCAAAACTCACCCTCTGCTGAAGCCTTACAAGTCACTCAGTGAGACGGTACTGTTGATATTATAACCCTAATCTCAGAGTCCAGAAAACACATTTTCTCTGCACTAGCTACTGTAGCTAGCTAACGATCTGTCACAAGAGATAGCTGTAACCCGTCGTATTAATTGTGACAGATATGATTGAAAGGGTAATTTACTATACAGGGTGCGCATGTGTCCTCCCTGTGTAGGAGAGGGAGACGTACCGCTGGCCAGTGAAGGAGTCTTTAAAGAGTATGCTGGCTATGGGCTGGAACATGGAGAGGACTAAAGAGGGAGAGGCCATGTTCATCGAGAAACAAAGCAAGATCTCAGAGTCCACCCAGGTAGTGTGTGTGTATATATATATATACTGTACGTGTGTTTTAATTTTTATCACCCATTTATTTAATGATTTTATTGAATTATCTTTTAATGTTGCAGGATAATGATAATACATGCATCCCTGAACCCCCATTGGATCTGAACAATATTACTCTATCCAGAGAGTTGCAGGTTGTTGTCATGGAACAATTGCTATGTTGTTATGTTGTGGTTATCGAACAATGTCCTCCGGAATGTTTTACCCTCTATCAAGTCATGATACTATATCATGTAATATGACATCACATCTGATGTCATATTACTAAGCAGGTACAGTGTGCTGTGGGGCATGGGTGTTGCTCTCGCGATACACATCACACCTGGGTTCACATGCTATTGGAATTTGTTGTGCTTTTGTTTGAGGTTATCTTTTTCAATGAGACAAATAGAAAAGTCCCAAAAGTACTAACCCCACCAGCTTGCCAATCCAAGGAGGCTAAAGCAAAACGCTCAAAGTATTTGAAAGATTTAAAATAGTGTTGGAACTCAGGTCAGGTGTAGTGTAGGGTTTCCCAAACTCGCCCCGGGTGCATGTTTTGGTTTCTGCCCTAGCACTACACAGCTGATTTAAATAACAACTCATCATCAAGCTTTAATTATTTGAATCAGCTGTGGACTGAGTTTGGGAAAACCCTACTGTAGTAGCTACATCATAACACATCCAAAGCACTAATTGTTTTCATGTCCATGTGTGTGTGTTCGCCCTGCAGGGGATGGTGGAAGTAGTAGCAGAGAACTACCACAACATCTGGGCCAAGAAGAAGAAGACTGAGCTGAACAGTAAAGGTGTGTAGTCAACCACAGGGTCCGTCATCCCTTATAATCATCCAGGAATAATGTCTATGTTCAAGTTTATATACATAGATGTACTGTAGGTATATATACACTATATATACAAAGTATGTGGACACCCCTTCAAATTAGTGGATTCGGCTATTTCAGCCACACCCGTTGCTGACAGTTGTATAAAATCGAGCACACGGCCATGCAATCTCTGTAGACAAACATTGGCAGTAGAATGGCCTTACTGAAGAGCTCAGTGACTTTCACCGTGGCACCGTCATAGGATGCCACCTTTCCAACAAGTCACTTCGTCAAATTTCTGCCCTGCTAGAGCTGCCCCGGTCAACTGTAAGTGCTGTCATTGTGAAGTGAAAACGTCTAGGAGCAACAAAGGCTCAGCCGCGAAGTGGTAGGCCACACAAGCTCACTGAACGGAAACGCTGACTGCTGAAGCGCCTAGCGCGTACAAATATTCTGTCCTAGGTAGCAACACTCACTACCGAGTTCCAAACTGCCTTTGGAAGCAACGTCAGCACAGGGAACTGTTCATCGGGAGCTTCATGAAATGGGTTTCCGTGGCCGAGCAGCCACACACAAGCCTAAGATCATCATGGGCAATGCAAAGCGACGGCTGGAGAGGTGTAAAGCTCGCTGCCATTGGACTCTGGAGCAGTGGAAACGCGTTCTCTGGAGTGATGAATCATGCTTCACCATCTGGCAGTCCGACGGACTAATCTGGGTTTGGCGGATGCCAAGAGAACGCTAGCTGCCCCAATGCATAGTTCCAACTGTAAAGTTTGGTGGAGGATGAATAATGGTCTGGGGATGTTTTTCATGGTTTGGGCTAGGCACCTTAGTTCCAGTGAAGGGCAGTCTTAACGCTACAGCATACAATGACATTCTAGACGATTATGTGCTTCCAACTTTGTGGCAACAGTTTTGGGAAGGACCTTTCCTGTTTCAGCATGACAATGCCCTTGTGCACAAAGCGAGGTCTATACATAAATGGTTTGTTGAGATCGGTGTGGAAGAACTTGAATGGCCTGCACAGAGCCCTGACCTCAACCCCATCGAACACCTTTGGGATGAATTGGAACGCCGACTGTGAGCCAGGCCTAATCGCCCAACATCAGTGCCCGACCTCACTAATGCTCTAGTGGCTGAATGAAAGCAAGTCCCCGCAGTGATGTTCCAACATCTAGTGGAAAGCCTTCCCAGAAGAGTGGAGGCTGTTATAGCAGCAAAGGGGGGACCAACTCCATATTAATTCCCATGATTTTGGAATGAGATGTTCGACGAGCAGGTGTCCACATACTTTTGATAATGTAGTGTATATGTAGACGTACAGTTGAATTTGGATGTTTACATACACTTAGGTTGGAGTCATTAAAACTAGTTTTTCAACCACTCCACAAATGTCTTGTTAACAAATAATAGTTTTGCCAAGTCGGTTTGGACATCTACTTTGTGCATGACACAAGTACATTTTCCAACAATTGTTTACAGACAGATTATTTCACTTATAATTCACTGTATCACAATTCCAGTGGGTCAGAAGTTTACATACACTACGTTGACTGTGCCTTTAAACAGCTTGGAAAATTCCAGGAAATTATGTCATGGCTTTAGAAGCTTCTGATAGGCTAATTGACATAATTTCAGTCAATTGGAGGTGTACCTGTGGATGTGTATCAAGGCCTACCTTCAAACTTAGTGCCTCTTTGCTTGACATCATGGGAAAATCAAAATAAATCAGCAAAGACCTCAGAAAACAAATTGTAGACCTCCACAAGTCTGGTTCATCCTTGGGAGCAATTTCCAAACGCCTGAAGGTACCACATTCATCTGTACAAACAATAGTACACAAGTATAAACACCATGGGACCACGCATCCGTCATACCGCTCAGGGAGGAAACGCGTTCTGTCTCCTAGAGATGAACGTACTTTAGTTTGAAAAGTTAAAATCAATCCCAGAACAACAGCAAAGGACCTTGTGAAGATGCTGGAGGAAACAGGTACAAAAGTATCTATATCCACATTAAAACAAGTCCTATATCGACATAACCTGAAATACCGCTCAGCAAGGAAGAAGCCACTGCTCCAAAACCGCCATAAAAAAGCCAGACTACGGTTTGCAACTGCACATGGGGACAAAGAACGTACTTTTTGGAGAAATGTCCACTGGTCTGATGAAACAAAAATAGAACTGTTTGGCCATAATGACCATCGTTATGTTTGGAGGAAAAAGGGGGTACTTGCAAGCCGAAGAACACCATCCCAACCATGAAGCACGGGGGTGGCAGCATCATGCTGTGGGGGTGCTTTGCTGCAGGAGGGACTGGTGCACTTCACAAAATAGATGGCATCATGAGGAAGGAAAATTATGTGGATATATTGAAGTAACATCTCAAGACATCAGTCAGGAAGTTAAAGCTTGGTCACAAATGGGTCTTCCAAATGGACAATGACCCCAAGCATACTTCCAAAGTTGTGGCAAAATGACTTCAGGACAACAAAGTCAAGGTATTGGAGTGGCCATCACAAAGCCCTGACCTCAATCCTATAGAAAATGTGTGGGCAGAACTGAAAAAGCGTCTGCGAGCAAGGAGTCCTACAAACCTGACTCAGTTACACCAGCTCTGTCAGGAGGAATGGGCCAAAATTCACACAACTGATTGTGGGAAGCTTGTGGATGGCTACCCGACACGTTTGACCCAAGTTAAACAATTTAAAGGCAATGCTACCAAATACTAGTTGAGTGTATGTAAACGTCTGACCCACTGGGAATGTGATGAAAGAAATAAAAGCTGAAATAAATCATTCTCTCTACTATTATTCTGACATTTCACATTCTTAAAATATAGTGGTGATCCTAACTGACCTAAGACAGGGAATTTTTACTAGGATTAAATGTCAGGAATTGTGAAAAACTGAGTTTAAATGTATTTGGCTAAGGTGTATGTAAACTTCTGACTTCAACTGTATATATATATATATATATATATATATATATAGAGAGAGAGAGAGAGAGAGAGAGAGAGAGAGAGAGAGAGAGAGAGAGAGAGAGAGAGAGAGAGAGAGAGAGAGAGAGAGAGAGAGAGAGAGAGAGAGAGAGAGAGAGAGAGAGAGAGAGAGAGAGAGAGAGAGAGAGAGAGAGAGAGAGAGAGAGAGAGAGAGAGAGAGAGAGAGAGAGAGAGAGAGAGAGAGAGAGAGAGAGAGAGAGAGAGAGTTGGTGAAAGTGTTGCCACTGTTTGATGTGTTTGCTGTCTGTCTCAGGAGGAGGGAGCCATCCGTTGCTGGTGCCTTATGACACCCTGACAGCCAAGGAGAAGTATAGAGACAGAGAGAAGGCCCAGGATCTCTTTAAGTTCCTGCAGATCAATGGATACACTATCACCAGGTCAGAGACTCCCCCTAACTATCTCACCCGTATACTGCACCTGTCTGTTACCACCGAGGAATGCAATCAATCAGTTAATCAATCAGTCAATCGCAGTCAATCAGTCAATCACAGCTGACTAAAACAGTAATCAGCTGACTAAAACAGTAATCAGCTGACTAAAACAGTAATCAGCTGACTAAAACAGTAATCAGCGGACTAAAACAGGAATCAGCTGACTAAAACAGTAATCAGCTGACTAAAACAGGAATCAGCTGACTAAAACAGGAATCAGCTGACTAAAACAGTAATCAGCTGACTAAAACAGTAATCAGCTGACTAAAACAGTAATCAGCTGACTAAAACAGTAATCAGCTGACTAAAACAGGAATCATCTGACTAAAACAGTAATCAGCAGACTAAAACAGTAATCAGCGGACTAAAACAGTAATCAGCGGACTAAAACAGTAATCAGCTGACTAAAACAGTAATCAGCTACTAAAACAGTAATCAGCTGACTAAAACAGGAATCAGCTGACTAAAACAGTAATCAGCTGACTAAAACAGTAATCAGCTGACTAAAACAGTAATCAGCTGACTAAAACAGTAATCAGCTGACTAAAACAGTAATCAGCGGACTAAAACAGGAATCAGCTGACTAAAACAGTAATCAGCTGACTAAAACAGGAATCAGCTGACTAAAACAGGAATCAAATCAAATGTTATTTGTCACATGCGCCGAATACAACAGGTGTAGACCTTACAGTGAAATGTTTACTGACAAGCCCTTAACCAACAATGCAGTTTTAAGAAAGAGTTAAGAAAAGATTTACTAAAATAAACTAAAGATTAAAAATAAAAAATAAATAAAAAGAAGTTACACAATAAAATAACAATAACGAGGCTATATACAGGAGGTACCGGTACCGAGTCAATGTCAGCTGACTAAAACAGTAATCAGCGGACTAAAACAGTAATCAGCGGACTAAAACAGTAATCAGCGGACTAAAACAGTAATCAGCTGACTAAAACAGTAATCAGCGGACTAAAACAGTAATCAGCGGACTAAAACAGTAATCAGCTGACTAAAACAGTAATCAGCGGACTAAAACAGTAATCAGCGGACTAAAACAGTAATCAGCGGACTAAAACAGTAATCAGCTGACTAAAACAGGGGCTTTCATGCCATTTGGATGTATTAGCTGTTGCAAACAAATGCCCTCTTTGGAGATCAATAAAGTACTATTGTGTGTTCTTGATGTTCTGCAGAGGCCTGAAGGACATGGAGCAGGATTCGTCGTCCATGGAGAAGAGGTTTGCCTACACGTTCCTCAAGAGGCTGCTGAAGTATGTGGACTCGGCTCAGGAGTTCATCGCCCACCTGGGTGAGTCCACTCAGACATTTGTTTCATGTGCTTTGAAATGTGGAATTGAGAATGAATTTGAATTTGAATTTAGCTAAGTGTCTAGTTTTGGTTTTATACATATTTGAACCTGTTTTTTCCAGAGGCCATGGCCACCAGTGGAAAGACAGACAAATCACCTCACGATCAGGAAATCAAGTTTTTCGCCAAGGTATGGATGTACAGTCTTTCAACAATAGATATGATATGAATTGTAGACACTGTGGAATAAGCTCTCTAAGCTCAGCCTTAATACATCCCTTCTCCCCCACCCTGCCCTATAGGTACTGTTACCACTCATAGACATGTACTTTAAGAACCACAGCATGTACTTCCTGTCCTCGCCCAGTAAGAACCTGAGCAGCAGCGGCTACGCCTCCAACAAGGAGAAGGAGATGATCACTAGGTGAGGTACCAGCAGTGGTGCTGGACACAGTGGTGAATGACAATGTTGCCAGTCTGAACTCAACACAGAATCCCCAGCCACAGTCTCCTAATGACAGTCACCTATTCATAGACACTTCCGATTGACGTGAGAGGATCAGATAGGTGTAAGCAATATGGAGGAAACTTCACCTGTCTAGGGAAGGTAGCTATAGATTGATTTCAGATTGGGCACTACAGTACACATGAGAAACTTGTGAAGAACTCTTTTCTTGTTTCCCTCAGTTTGCTTTCTTCTTCTCTCCTTTCTTTCTCTGGTTATTTCATTCCCTTTCTTCTCCTATATTTTCCAGCCTGTTCTGTAAGATGGCAGCTCTTGTCAGACACAGGATTTCCCTCTTTGGTAAGGACCTCGGTCATTGCCTTTACCAGTGTGTCAGGGCCTTTACCAGTGTGTCAGGGCCTTTACCAGTGTGTCAGGGCCTTTACCAGTGTGTCAGGGCCTTTACCAGTGTGTCAGGGCCTTTACCAGTGTGTCAGGGCCTTTACCAGTGTGTCAGGGCCTTTAGCAGTGTGTCAGGGCCTTTACCAGTGTGTCAGGCCTTTACCAGTGTGTCAAGGCCTTTACCAGTGTGTCAGGGCCTTTACCAGTGTGTCAAGGCCTTTACCAGTGTGTCAGGGCCTTTACCAGTGTGTCAGGGCCTTTACCAGTGTGTCAGGGCCTTTAGCAGTGTGTCAGGGCCTTTACCAGTGTGTCAGGGCCTTTACCAGTGTGCCAGGGCCTTTCAAATCAAATCAAATCAAATTTTATTGGTCACATGCGCCGAATACAACAGGTGCAGACATTACAGTGAAATGCTTACTTACAGCCCTTAACCAACAGTGCATTTATTTTAAACAAAAAAGTAAGAATAAAACAACAACAAAAAAGTGTTGAGAAAAAAAAGAGCAGAAGTAAAAAATAAAGTGACAGTAGGGAGGCTATATATACAATAGAATAAAGTGACAGTAGGGAGGCTATATATACAGGGGGGTACCGTTGCATAGTCAATGTGCGGGGGCACCGGCTAGTTGAGGTAATATGTACATGTGGGTAGAGTTAAAGTGACTATGCATAAATACTTAACAGAGTAGCAGCAGCGTAAAAAGGATGGGGTGGGGGGGCAGTGCAAATAGTCCGGGTAGCCATGATTAGCTGTTCAGGAGTCTTATGGCTTGGGGGTAGAAGCTGTTGAGAAGTCTTTTGGACCTAGACTTGGCACTCCGGTACCGCTTGCCGTGCGGTAGCAGAGAGAACAGTCTATGACTAGGGTGACTGGAGTCTTTGACAATTTTGAGGGCCTTCCTCTGACACCCTGGCCTTTACCAGTGTGTCAGGGCCTTTACCAGTGTGTCAGGCCTTTACCAGTGTGTCAAGGCCTTTACCAGTGTGTCAGGGCCTTTACCAGTGTGTCAAGACCTTTACCAGTGTGTCAGGGCCTTTACCAGTGTGTCAGGGCCTTTACCAGTGTGTCAGGGCCTTTACCAGTGTGTCATGTACTCAGTCAGCGGTGCTTGTACTCTTTGCCCAGTGATTTCCATATAAATGTGTTCTCTTAGGGAGCGACTCGGCTATTATGGTGAGCTGTCTACACATCCTGGCTCATTCACTCGACACAAGGTAAGAGCCTTTTATAGACCCTGAAGAACAAACCTCTGTCTTCCCTTAAATCAGAAAAAGTCAAACCGCAACTTGATGTTCTGGTGCTTCTCGGTCAGCTCAAATTGTTGATTAAGGACCTCTTTACTGAGGAATGTGATTGTTTTTCTTGAATGGCTTGTAAATCATATATGCTTTTATTATATTGTATTTGTAAATTGTGTAAATTGTGAAAGAGGTCTTGGTCTCAATGGGACTCCCTGTGAAAATAAATGTTAAATAAAACATTTACAAATAATAAAGGTTAAGGATTCCGGTGGGGTACCCCCACCCAGGTAGTGGCAGTGCTGGCAACACTGGCTGCAGTAACCCATGGGGAGGGGGTCACACTCGGACAATCAGAGAGGGGGCTTATTATTGTGGCACAAAATAATCAAAGGTCTGACTGCACGGAGATGTTCAATCTTGCATGCTTTCTCAAACAACTGTAAGTGTATATGCATTCGTAAATCAGGTCCTTTCTAGAGTTGGGCTCTGGGATGTAACAACCGTTGAGCATCTGATCTTATGGTTGATTGTGGAGGAAAGGGTTTGAGTGTGTTAGAGTATGTGCGTGTGTGTTTATCCCACATCTGTTGCAAGGGGGTAAGGATGCTAGGGAGAATATAGGATGAACCACAATAATTGTTTGCTAAAATAATAATTGCTTGTCAAAAATGTAATGTAATACAATGGCAATCCGGGTTATAGGTTAAAATCCTACGCATGAACTGCCGACATTATTACGCATATTAATTGATAATGATGGGAAATAAGATATGCAAGATATTTGATTAGATATATATTTTTAAATAGCTATAATATATATATATATTGAGGTGAGAGCATTGGAAATGCTTTTGTTTGTTGACCTGCTTCTGTTTTGTGGGTGGCACTGTGTGCTGTTTTCGATGGATGGGTCCTGGCCTCTTGGGGCCCTAGGGATCCGGGGGGACGGGAGTGGTATGCCGATCACTGGGATGATAACCCAACTTGGGGGGTAAGAGGCTTTAGCGGGGGGAATAGTGGAGAACAATTGGAGGGTTACTTAGTAGCAATGCAAATATCATGGTACAGCTATATGGACACTCAATCACTATGGTATTTTTTATTGGTAAATTTACAAACATATAGAATTGAAACTTGTATCTCATTATGGTATGTGGTGAAATAAGTATAGCCAGTTATAATTGTAATGGCTTAGCAGATAATAACAAAAGAATAACAATATTTACATGGCTCAAAGAGAAGGAATATAATATATATTGTTTACAGGAAACTCATTCAACAATTCTAAATTAAGTTGCGTGGAAAAAGGAATGGGGGGGAGAAATATACTTCTCCCATGGGCAAAGAAACTCAAAAGGGGTGATGAAATTAATTAACAGTAATTTCGATCCAAATGTGCAAATTGTCCAAACAGATACGCAAGGTAGATGGATTATTTTAAATATGCTATTGGACCATAAACAGATATGGCTCATTAACCTTTACGGACCAAATAATGATGATCCACACTTCTTTGACAATATATATAATAAATTATCAACCCTGCAAGCAATTCAAGACTCTATTATTATGGTGGGAGATTATAATACCATTTTAAATAGCTCAATGGACCGTAAAGGAAATCACACTACAAACAATCACCCTCATGCTCTGAAGGAAATCATGAATGTCATGGATACATTAGAACTAGTAGATATATGGAGGCTTAAATATCCTGATCTAGTGAGATATACATGGCGGAGACTCAATCAAGCTAGTCGTCTTGACTTCTTTCTTATGTCATTCTTGTTGGCACCAAAAGTTTAAAAAGTGTTGATAGGGGACAGAATGCGGTCGGACCATCATATAATTGGCATATACATTCCTCTTACTGAATTTCCATGTGGGTGAGGATATTGGAAATTTAATCAAAGCCTATTGGATGATAACTTGTTTTTAACAAGGACAGAGGAATTTATATCTGATTTTTTGTCCGACATAACATAGGTAGAGCAAATCCCCTTATTGTATGGGACACCTTTAAATGTGCCTTTAGAGGCCATGCAATTCAGTACTCATCTCGATAACAAAAGCAATTTAGGTCAAAATAGTCCATACTAACAAAGGAAATAGAAGGTCTAACAGAACAGATAGATAGTAATAAAAACTGTAACATAGAGGCTCAGAATAAATTAGAGGAAAAACTAAAAGAAATGGAGAAACTTACTCAAGAAAGATCAAGTGTAATATATTATAAAAATAAAGCAAACTGGATGAAATATGGGGAAAAATGCACCAAATTCTTTTTTAATCTTCAACATAGGAATGCTACCAGAAATAATTTACTGAAACTGGTTACAAATGACGGAGACACCCATGATTCACCAAATGATATTTTGAAGGAGGAAACAAAGTCCTTTAAGCATATGTTTTCGTTTCAGTCGCCTCCATCTCCTCTAACTGAAGCTAATTGTAGAGATTTTTTTCTATTGATAATGTAAAATTAACAGCCATACAGAAAGACTCATGTGAAGTTGAAATTACAGAGGAGGAACTTCTGGATGCAATTAAAGACTTTAAGTCCGGGAAAACTCCAGGGTTGAATGGCATACCAGTCGAGGTATACCGAACCTTTTTTGATATACTCAGAGGACCGTTATTAGCATGTTTTAACCACTCCTATGTAAACGGTAGATTATCAGACACTCAAGAAGAAGGTCTGATTTCATTATTACTGAAACAGGATACAAGTGGATAATATAAATATCCAGTCCATTAAAAAAATTGGAGGCCCCTTACACTTCAGTGTTGTGATGCAAAAATACTGGAAACAATAGAACACTATGAAAAATCTGGGAAACCAGGCCTGCTATTCATAGCAGACTTCGAAAAGGCATTTGATAAAGTACGACTGGGGTTTATATATAAATGCTTGGAGCATTTCAATTTTGGAGAATCTCTAAAATCATGTATAGTAACCCAAGGTGTAAAATAGTAAATAATGGCTATTTCTCTGAAAGTTTTAAACTGTCAAGAGGAGTGAAACAAGGTTGTCCACTATTGGCATATCTATTTATTATGGCCATCGAGATGTTAGCTATTAAAATCAGATCCAACAATAATATCAAGGGATTAGAAATCCAGGGCTTAAAAACAAAGGTGTCATTGTACTCTGATGATTCATGTTTTCTTTTAAATCCACAACTTGAATCCCTCCACAGCCTCATAGAAGATCTAGATACATTTTCTAACCTCTCTGGATTACAACCAAATTATGATAAATGTACTATATTACATATTGGATCACTAAAAAATAAAGAATTTACATTACCATGTAGTTTACCAATAAAATGGTCTGATGGTGATGTGGATATACTCGGAATACATATCCCAAATGAAATAAATGATCTCACTCCAATACATTTTAATAGAAAGTTAGCAAAAATAGATAAGATCTTGCTACCATGGAAAGGTAAATACCTGTCTATTTGTGGGAAAATCGCCCTGATTAACTCTTTAGTATTATCCCAATTTACCTATTTGCTTATGGTCTTGCCTATGCCTAGCGAACAGTTTTTAAATTATATGAGAAAAAAAATATTCCATTTTATTTGGAACGGCAAGCCAGACAAAATTAAAAGAGCATATTTATATAATGAATATGAATTCGGAGGACAGAAATTATTAAATATTAAAGCATTAGACCTATCACTAAAAGCTTCAGTCATACAAAAGTTATACTTAAATCCGAACTGGTTCTCTAGCAAATTAGTAAGATCGTATCACCCAATGTTCAAGAAAGGCCTTTTTCCTTTTATTCAGATTACAACCTCTCACTTTCAGTTATTTGAAAAGGAAATCATCTCCCAAATATCACTATTTCTAAAACAAGCTATAGAAAGTTGGTTGCAATTTCAATTTAATCCTCCAGAAACGACAGAACAAATAATGCAACAAATATTGTGGTTAAACTCAAATATACTAATTGATAAAAAACCTTCTTTTTTTTGACAAAATGTTTTAAAAAAGGTATAGTCTTCGTAAATGATCTCATCGGTAGGACTGGTGGAGTCATGTCAACATGCAGCTAACAAAAACATATGGAAATGTCTGCTCTACCCAAAATTACAACCAAATAATTGCAGCATTACCGCAAAAATGGAAGAGGAAAGTGGAAGGGGGAAAAAGTAAGGAACTTGTCTGTCGGCCTTGCATTAAAGAACATAATTGGTTAAAGAAAACTGTGATAAATAAAAAATTATACCAGTTTCATTTAAGGACCAAAAGGATTGACAGCCGTCCCATATAGATTGCAAAATAGTTGGGAAGAGATTTTTGACGTACCAATTCCATGGCATAATGTTTATGAACTGATACGCAAAACGACACCGGATTCAAAACAATTTAAATTATTATATAAAATTCTTGCAACCAATAAAATTGTATTTATATGGGGGATACAATCTTCCCAGCTCTGCAGATTTTGCTTGCGAAGAGACAGAATCATTAGATCATTTGTTTTGGTACTGTCCATTTGTAGCTTATTTTTGGACACAGGTCCAGGAATGGCTAAAGGATTGCAATATTTACCTGGAGTTAACCCTGCAGATAGCATTACTGGGTGATCTGAAAAGTCATAGTCAATCGATCAATAATACAGTTAGGGAAAAAAGTATTTGAGCCCCTGCTGATTTTGTACGTTTGCCCACTGACAAAGAAATGATCAGTCTATAATTTTAATGGTAGGTTTATTTGAACAGTGAGAGACAGAATAACAAAAAGAAATCCAGAAAAACGCATGTCAAAAATGTTATAAATTGATTTGCATTTTAATGAGGGAAATAAGTATTTGACCCCTCTGCAAAACATGACTTAGTACTTGGTGGCAAAAGCCTTGTTGGCTATCAGAGGTCAGACGTTTCTTGTAGTTGGCCACCAGGTTTGCACACATCTCAGGAGAGATTTTGTTCCACTCCTCTTTGCAGATCTTCTCCAAGTCATTAAGGTTTCGAGGCTGACGTTTGGCAACTCAAACCTTCAGCTCCCTCCACAGATTTTCTATGGGATTAAGGTCTGGAGACTGGCTAGGCCACTCCAGGACCTTAATGTCCTTCTTCTTGAGGTCATAGGCAGCATTCCTCATCCTCCAAACACGGCGAGTTGAGTTGATGCCAAAGAGCTCGATTTTGGTCTCATCTGACCACAACACTTTCACCCAGTTCTCCTCTGAATCATTCAGATGTTCATTGGCAAACTTCAGACGGCCCTATATATGTGCTTTCTTGAGCAGGGGGACCTTGTGGGCGCTGCATGATTTCAGTCCTTCACGGCATGGTGTGTTACCAAGTGTTTTCTTGGTGACTATGGTCCCAGCTGCCTTGAGATCATTGACAAGATCCTCCCGTGTAGTTCTGTGCTGATTCCTCACTGTTCTCATGATCATTGCAACTCCACGAGGTGAGATCTTGCATGGAGCCCCAGGCCGAGGGAGATTGACAGTTATTTTGTGTTTCTTCCATTTGCGAATAATCGCACCAACTGTTGTCACCTTCTCACCAAGCTGCTTGGCAATGGTCTTGTAGCCCATTCCAGCCTTGTGTAGGTCTACAATCTTGTCCCTGACATCCTTGGAGAGCTCTTTGGTCTTAGCCATGGTGGAGAGTTTGGAATCTGATTGATTGATTGCTTCTGTGGACAGGTGTCTTTTATACAGGTAACAAACTGAGATTGGGAACACTCCCTTTAAGAGTGTGCTCCTAATCTCAGCTCGTTACCTGTATAAAAGACACCTTGGAGCCAGAAATCTTTCTGATTGAGAGGGGGTCAAATACTTATTTCCCTCATTAAAATGCAAATCAATTTATAACATTTTTGACATGCGTCTTTCTGGATTTTTTTGTCTTTTTTTTTTGTTATTCTGTCTCTCACTGTTCAAATAAACCTACCATTAAAATTATAGACTGATCATTTCTTTGTCAGTGGGCAAACGTACAAAATCAGCAGGGGATCAGATACTTTTTTCACTCACTGTATATATATATATATTTTTTAAAAAACATATGGGAGATTGGAAGTGATGCAGACAATTACATTGATGGAAGTTACACTCTATCTGCAATATTAAAGCTGATCTACCCCCTAAAAAACAACAATAATAATAATAATAATAAAGGTTAAGATGCTTATGACATTAAAGTCAATAAAGACAATTATTCTGGATATAAGAAGTCCATGCTTTGTACTCATGTAAACACAGTGTTGCTTGTGTATCCATGCAAATCCATCCATGCATGACCGCTGTAGGAATCCATAACATAAATGGTTCCCTGTGTGAGGAGAATCTCTTACGAAGGTCATTACTGACCAAAAGCTCAGATTTAGGTGTGCAGAGCGTCCTTTGTCATTATAGGAGAATCCTTTACACCTCTCCTTCTGTTCTGTCGTTCTTACACCTCTCCTTCTGTTCTGTCGTTCTTACACCTCTCCTTCTGTTCTGTCGTTCCTACACCTCTCCTTCTGTTCTGTCGTTCCTACACCTCTCCTTCTGTTCTGTCGTTCCTACACCTCTCCTTCTGTTCTGTCGTTCCTACACCTCTCCTTCTGTTCTGTCGTTCTTACACCTCTCCTTCTGTTCTGTCGTTATTACACCTCTCCTTCTGTTCTGTCGTTATTACACCTCTCCTTCTGTTCTGTCGTTCTTACACCTCTCCTTCTGTTCTGTCGTTCTTACACCTCTCCTTCTGTTCTGTCGTTCTTACATCTCTCCTTCTGTTCTGTCGTTATTACACCTCTCCTTCTGTTCTGTCGTTATTACACCTCTCCTTCTGTTCTGTCGTTCTTACACCTCTCCTTCTGTTCTGTCGTTCTTACACCTCTCCTTCTGTTCTGTCGTTCTTACACCTCTCCTTCTGTTCTGTCGTTCCTACACCTCTCCTTCTGTTCTGTCGTTCTTACACCTCTCCTTCTGTTCTGTCGTTATTACACCTCTCCCTCTGTTCTGTCGTTATTACACCTCTCCTTCTGTTCTGTCGTTCTTACACCTCTCCTTCTGTTCTGTCGTTCTTACACCTCTCCTTCTACCCTATTCCTCCCCTCCCAGGACGGTGATGAAGTCAGGCTCAGAGATGGTGAAGGCTGGGGTCAGGACGTTATTTGAGAACGCAGCGGAGGACTTGGAGAAGACCCTGGAGATGCTGAAGCTGGGGAAGTTCAGCCAGTCCAGGAGCCAGATGAAGGTCTTGTCTCAGAACATCACCTACACCACCACCGCCATGCTACCCGTCCTTACAGCCCTGTTCAAACACGTCACCATGCACAACTTTGGAGTCTACCTGCTGGGTGAGTTAGCCTTGATGTTATTTTAATACATTTACACTGGTTGCACCATGCGTGAGTCCCTTGGTGCAGTGGTTTTCAAACCTCTCATTGGGGGACCCCCTGCCGTTCCATGTATTTGATCTATTCCAGAACAAGCACACCTGATTCAACTCGTAAACTGATTATCAAGCCCTTGATTAGTTGAATCAGATCACCTAGTTCAGGGCTAAAACTAAATTGTGAAACATCTGGGGGTCCCCGAGGAGAGGTTTGAAGACCCCTGCCCTTGTCACGACTTCCTCCAAAGCTGCCTCCTCTCTTTGTTCGGGCAGGCTTCGCCGTTCGTTGTCACGGGCCTTCTAGCCACTGCCGCTCCTCATCTCATCATTCCATTTGTTTTGTCTTGTTTATTACACACACCTGGTTCATATCCCATCATCAGTACCTGTATAAGTGTTCCCTCTGCCCCCTTGTCTTTGTGTGTGATTGTTTATTGTGAGGTTAGATTAGCTCGGTGGAGCCATGTTGTATTTTGTATCTCCCGGGATATTTCACCAGTGTGCCTTGTTGTTTTCCAGTGCTCTGTATATCCGCACTGGAGTGTTTTACGCATTGCTGCGTACCGCTGTGTTACGGAATAAACCTTTTTTATTCTGTGATTTACCCTCCTGCGCCTGACTCCTTCTAAATCACTCACCACGGCCCTTAGTGCACTACAGCTTACCACAGGCTCACTCAGTGGCAGTCAGAGATTGAGCAGGGTGTCCATCGTTGCCTTCTCTGAAAAAGGAGAGTGTTAAAGTGACTGAGGCTTTGCTAGGAAATCTGACCTGTGCGTGTTGTCTTTTCCAGTGGATGACGTCCAGCTGTCGTGCTATCGCATCGTGACCTGTCTCTACTCACTGGGCACGGGGAAACACATCTTCATGGAGAGGTATGAGGCCACACCACATCTAAGGAGGTACTGCAGGAGCAGGAGATTGAATGAGAGTGATCAAATCTCTCTGGATAATTGGAGAAAGAAAACTCCATCCAACACTGACTAGCAAAATCACAATGTCGGAACTGTAGTGTGCTCTAAGTCACGTTTGAGTGCTGTACGGTGTAAGTGAAAAAACACCAAAAGAAATGACGAAAGCAGAAACGCGTTGGTTCTACTTTAAGCAATAAAGAAGCTTTTTTATTGAATTCCATTGTCCTCTAAGTGTTGCTGAATCTCTTCTTTCCTTCAGAGTGCTGTGGAACAGCAATGTACATGTCTACTGTAAATGTGTATGTCTGTGTGTATTCATGTCTCTGTGTGTTAATGTCTCTGTGTGTATTAATGTATCTGTGTGTATTAATGTCTCTGTGTGTAATAATGTCTCTGTGTGTAATAATGTCTCTCTGTGTGTAATAATGTCTCTGTGTGTAAAAGTGTCTCTGTGTGTAATAATGTCTCTTTGTGTAATAATGTCTCTGTGTGTAATAATGTCTCTTTGTGTAATAATGTCTCTGTGTGTATTAATGTATCTTTGTGTAATAATGTCTCTGTGTGTAATAATGTCTCTTTGTGTAATAATGTCTATCTGTGTGTATTAATGTATCTGTGTGTAATAATGTCTATGTGTGTATTAATGTCTCTGTGTGTATTAATGTCTCTTTGTGTAATAATGTCTCTCTGTGTGTATTAATGTCTCTGTGTGTAATAATGTTTCTTTGTGTAATAATGTCTCTCTGTGTGTATTAATGTCTCTGTGTGTAATAATGTATCTGTGTGTAATAATGTCTCTGTGTGTAGTAATGTCTCTGTGTGTGTAATAATGTCTCTGTGTGTGTTAATGTCTCTGTGTGTATTAATGTCTCTGTGTGTAGTAATGTCTCTGTGTGTGTAATAATGTCTCTGTGTGTATTAATGTCTCTCTGTGTGTAGTAATGTCTCTGTGTGTGTTAATGTCTCTGTGTGTGTAATAATGTCTCTGTGTGTATTAATGTCTCTGTGTGTATTAATGTCTCTGTGTGTAGTAATGTCTCTGTGTGTGTTAATGTCTCTCTGTGTGTAATAATGTCTCTGTGTGTCAGGGCGTGCTGTAGGTGTAGTGGTGGAATCAAACGCAGGACTCAGAACGATAATCCAAAGACTTGTATTAAAGCCAAAACCAAGGCAAAAAGACAACTGGCCCGCAGGCGAAAATACGCACGAAGGCGAAATAGAAAACAGCGCACAAACAGGTGCGAAAATACTCCAGCGCAGTGGAGAGAAGCTCAACCGAGCGAAACACACGACTGACGAAAATCAATTACACACAACACTAGACAAACACAACGAGAAACTTATAGGACACTAATTACGCCCAAACTAGAAACAGGTGTGAAAACAAACAGACAAAAGCAAACGAACATGAAACATACAACGGTGGCAGCTAGAATTCCGGAGACGACGAACGCCGAAGCCTGCCCGAACAAGGGAGAGAGGCAGCCTCGGCCGAAACCGTGACAGTACCCCCCCCTTGACGCGCGGCTCCAGACGTGCGCCGACTCCGGCCTCGGGGACGACCAGGAGGACGCGGAGCAGGGCGCGTCGGATACCCCCGATGGAATTCCGTCAGGAGCGACGGGTCCAAAATGTCTCTCCTCGGCACCCAGCACCGCTCCTCCGGACCGTACCCCTCCCACTCCACTAGATACTGGAGACCCCCCATCCGACGTCTCGAATCCAAGATGGACCTCACGGAGTACGCCGGTGCCCCCTCGATGTCCAACGGGGGCGGAGGAGTCTCCAAGATCTCATTTTCTTGGAGTGGGCCCGCTACCACCGGCCTGAGAAGGGACACATGGAACGAGGGGTTAATACACTTATACTCCACAGGTAGCTGTAATCTATAACATACCTCGTTCAACCTTCTCAGGACTTTAAATGGCCCTACAAACCGCCGACCCAGTTTCCGACAGGGCAGGCGGAGGGGCAGGTTTCTGGTAGAGAGCCAGACTCGATCACCAGGTGCGTACACCGGTCCCTCACTGCGGTGGAGATCAGCGCTCGCCTTCTGACGTCGGAGGGCCCGCTGCAGGTGGACGTGTGCAGCGTTCCACGTCTCCTCCGAGCGCCGCGCCCACTCATCCACCGCAGGAGCCTCGATCTGGCTCTGCTGCCAGGGTGCCAGAACCGGCTGGTAACCCAACACACATTGAAATGGAGTTAGGTTAGTGGAGGAATGGCGTAGGGAATTCTGGGACATCTCGGCCCAGGGAACGTACCTTGACCACTCCTCCGGCCGGTCCTGGCAGTATGTTCTGAGAAACCTACCCACATCCTGGTTTACGCGTTCCACCTGCCCATTACTCTCCGGGTGGTACCCCGAGGTGAGGCTCACCGAGACCCCCAACCGCTCCATAAACGCTCTCCAGACTCTGGAGGTGAATTGGGGACCCCGATCAGCCACAATGTCCTCGGGTACCCCGTAGTGCCGGAACACATGGGTGAACAGTGCCTCGGCAGTTTGTAGGGCAGTAGGAAGACCCGGCATGGGGAGCAAACGACAGGCCTTAGAGAACCGGTCCACAACGACCAGGATAGTAGTATTCCCTTGGGAGAGGGGAAGGTCTGTTATAAAGTCCACAGAGAGGTGGGACCATGGTCGTTGTGGAACGGGCAGGGGTAGCAACTTACCCCTAGGCAGATGTCTAGGCGCCTTACACTGGGCGCACACCGAGCAGGAGGAAACATAAACCCTCACATCCCTTGCCAACGTGGGCCACCAGTACTTGGCACTAAGACAGTGCACTGTCCGGCCGATACCCGGATGTCCAGAGGAGGGTGACGTGTGAGCCCAATAGATCAATCGATCCCGAACCTCGAGCTGAACGTACTTCCGACCCTCCGGGCACTGTGGTGGACTAGGGTCGGTGCGTAACGCCCGCTCGAGTTCAGTATCGACCTCCCACACTACCGGTGCCACCAGACACGACTCAGGCAGTATGGGAGTGGGCTCCACGGACCTCTCCTCCGTGTCATACCGCCGAGACAGCGCATCTGCCTTGCCATTCTGTGACCCAGGGATGTACGTGATTTTAAAAGTAAACCTGGTCAAGAACATACTCCATCTTGCCTGGCGAGGGTTCAGCCTCCTCGCCGCCCGGATGTACTCCAGGTTACGGTGGTCCGTCAAAATGAGGAAAGGGTGTTGAGCCCCCTCAAGCCAGTGCCTCCACACCTTTAGAGCCTGTACCACGGCTAACAGCTCCCTGTCCCCTACGTCATAGTTCCGCTCCGCCGGACTGAGCTTCTTAGAATAAAAAGCACAGGGGCGGAGTTTAGGTGGCGCGCCAGACCGTTGTGAAAGCACGGCTCCTAAACCGGCCTCTGACGCGTCCACCTCTACCTGGAACGGCAAAGAGGGATCCGGATGCGCCAGCACCGGGGCCGAGGTAAACAGGTCCTTCAGCCTCCCAAACGCCCTGTCCGCCTCGGCCGACCACTGCAGCCGCACCGGACCCCCCTTCAACAGAGACGTGATGGGAGCTGCCACCTGTCCAAAACCCCGGATAAACCTCCTGTAGTAATTTGCAAACCCCAAAAACTGCTGCACCTCTTTCACAGTGGTTGGTGTTTGCCAATTACGCACGGCCGACACCCGGTCTACCTCCATCTTCACCCCTGACGCAGACAACTGATAACCCAAAAAGGAGACCGACTCCTGGAAAAACAGACACTTCTCTGCCTTCACATACAGGTCGTGCTCCACCAGCCTCCGCAACACTCTACGCACCAGGGCCACATGCTCGACACGGGTAGGCGAGTACACGAGAATGTCATCAATGTACACAACCACCCCCTGCCCCTGCATGTCCCTGAAGATCTCATCCACGAATGATTGGAAAACTGACGGAGCGTTCATCAACCCGTATGGCATGACCAGATACTCGTAATGGCCCGAGGTGGTACTAAAGGCTGTCTTCCATTCATCACCCTCCCTGATGCGCACCAAGTTGTACGCGCTCCTGAGATCTAATTTCGTGAAGAAACGCGCCCCATGCAACGACTCAGTCATGGTCGCAATCAGCGGGAGTGGATAACTGTACTTCACCGTAATCTGATTGAGACCACGGTAATCGATGCACGGGCGCAAACCACCATCCTTTTTCTTCACAAAAAAGAAACTCGAGGACGCAGGGGAAGTGGAAGGCCGTATGTATCCTTGTCTCAGAGATTCGTCTATGTAAATCTCCATAGCTTTCTTCTCCTCCTGAGACAGAGGATACACATGGCTCCGTGGGAGCGCAGCTCCTGCCTGGAGGTCTATCGCACAATCTCCCTGCCTATGGGGTGGCAACCGCGTCGCCCTCGCCTTACTAAACGCAATAGCCAAATCCCCATACTCAGGGGGAACGTGCAATGCGGGCACCTGGTTTGGACTCTCCACCGAGGTAGCCCCTACGGAAACGCCCAAACATCTACCCACACACTGAGCAGACCACTCCATCAGAGCCCTCTCCTGCCACGAAATAGCTGGGTTATGGGTACTCAACCAGGGCATGCCCAGCACCACCGGATACGCAGGAGAGTCAATCAGGAACAGCTGAATCATCTCCTGATGACCCCCCTGCGCACACATCCTAAGTGGCGCCGTGACCTCCCTGATTAAGCCCGTACCCAACGGACGGCTATCTAGGGCATGAACGGGGAAAGGAACATCAACAGGAATAAGGGGAATCCCTAACGCTAAACAAAACTTCTTATCAATAAAATTCCCCGCCGCGCCTGAATCTACCAGCGCCTTATGCTGGGAATGAGGTGCTACCTGTGGAAAACGCACAGGCATACAAAAATGGGCAACAGTGAGCTCTGGGTGAGTGGGGCGCCTACTCACCTGGAGGGAATCCCCAGTGCGGAACCTGTCGTCATCTCCCCTAGGAGGCCATCCCCAGCACCTAGCCGCGGTGTGTTCTCCCCGACCACAGTTGGTGCTGTGGATGGACCCCCTAGCCTGCCGACTCCTCCTCTCTCTAGCGCCAGCGCCCCCGAGCTCCATGGGACATGGCTCGGAGGCGCTGGAGGGTGAAATGGACGGACCCTCCGCAGGACGTCCGCGGGTAGCCAGCAGGTTATCCAGCCTGATGGACATGTCGACCAGCTGGTCGAAAGAGAGGCTGGTGTCCCTACAAGCCAGCTCCCGACGGACGTCCTCTCGTAGGCTACATCTGTATAGATCGATGAGGGCCCGATCATTCCACCCTGCATCTGCCGCTAGAGTACGGAATTCGAGCGCGAATTCCTGGGCACTCCTCCTCCCCTGCCGGAGGAAGACCAGACGCTCCCCCGCCGCTTTCCCCTCCGGGGGATGGTCAAACACCGCCCTGAAGCGGCGGGAGAACTCGTCGTAGGTAATAGTCGCGGCGTCGATCTTCCTCCACTCCGCGTTGGCCCATTCCAACGCCTTCCCGGCCAGGCAGGAGATCAGGGCGGACACGCTCTCATGCCCCGAAGGTGCCGGGTGCACGGTGGCCAGGTATAGCTCCACCTGGAGGAGGAATCCCTGACACCCAGCCGCGGTTCCGTCGTAGGCCCTCGGGAGAGAGAGTCGGACTCCTCGAGGTTCCGGCGCTGGAATGGGCGGACTGGCCGATGGTGCTGGCAGGGAGGGAGGCGGTGGAGGCGTACCCCAGCCTCGGAGGGTGGTGATCACCTCCTGCAGGGCGGTCCCCATCTGCAGGATTTGGTCCTGTTGTTCCCGAACCTGGGCCTCCAGTCTCGTCTGTCCTGCTTCGGCTCCTGCTGATTCCATGGTAGGTGTGTAATTCTGTCAGGGCGTGCTGTAGGTGTAGTGGTGGAATCAAACGCAGGACTCAGAACGATAATCCAAAGACTTGTATTAAAGCCAAAACCAAGGCAAAAAGACAACTGGCCCGCAGGCGAAAATACGCACGAAGGCGAAATAGAAAACAGCGCACAAACAGGTGCGAAAATACTCCAGCGCAGTGGAGAGAAGCTCAACCGAGCGAAACACACGACTGACGAAAATCAATTACACACAACACTAGACAAACACAACGAGAAACTTATAGGACACTAATTACGCCCAAACTAGAAACAGGTGTGAAAACAAACAGACAAAAGCAAACGAACATGAAACATACAACGGTGGCAGCTAGAATTCCGGAGACGACGAACGCCGAAGCCTGCCCGAACAAGGGAGAGAGGCAGCCTCGGCCGAAACCGTGACACTGTGTGTGTTAATGTCTCTGTGTTTGTTAATGTCTCTGTGTTTGTTAATGTCTCTGTGTGTGTTAATGTCTCTCTGTGTGTAATAATGTCTCTGTGTGTAATAATGTCTCTGTGTGTGTTAATGTCTCTGTGTGTAGTAATGTCTCTCTGTGTGTAATAATGTCTCTGTGTGTAATAATGTCTCTGTGTGTGTTAATGTCTCTGTGTGTAGTAATGTCTCTCTGTGTGTGTAATAATGTCTCTGTGTGTAATAATGTCTCTGTGTGTGTTAATGTCTCTGTGTGTGTTAATGTCTCTGTGTGTAGTAATGTCTCTCTGTGTGTAATAATGTCTCTGTGTGTAATAATGTCTCTGTGTGTGTTAATGTCTCTGTGTGTATTAATGTCTCTGTGTGTGTTAATGTCTCTGTGTGTGTTAATGTCTCTGTGTGTATTAATGTCTCTGTGTGTGTTAATGTCTCTGTGTGTGTGTTAATGTCTCTGTGTGTTAATGTCTCTGTGTGTAATAATGTCTCTGTGTGTAGTAATGTCTCTGTGTGTGTGTTCCCTCCAGGTACCTACCAGCCCTAGGGGAGTGTCTTGCCACCCTGGTAGGAGCCATGCCTGTAGCGTTCCTGGAGCCTGATCTCAACGCTCACAACCCCCTGTCTGTCTTCAACACCAAGACACCCCGCGAGAGGGCCAGTAAGTCACTACTCTGCAGTTGCAATACTGAATCATAACACTACCAATTTATCAGGACCAATCTAGCTTGACAACAAATCGGATCCCCTTGCATTTACAACAACCCGGATCCCCTTGCATTTACAACAACCCGGATCCCCTTGCATTTACCTCCGCTACATCCTTAGTTCTACTGTAAAGGCCGTTTTGCTGGACACAGAGTCCTGGACCATGCGTCTTAGTCCATGACTAGGCTTAATCAATGTCTGGGAAACCAGCCCTATGTTTATTAATGGTGCATTGGCTAATTCTGTGCTGTTCTCTGTACAGTCTTGAGTATGCCTGACTCTGTGGAGGAGATGTGTCCAGAGATGCCTCGTCTGGATGGCCTGCTGAAGGACATCAACGACATCTCGGAGTCTGGAGCTCGCTACACAGAGATGCCACAGGTCAGGAGGGCTTGGAATACAATTACAATGTTGTATCACGATAACTGCTGTTATCACTAAATCTGTTTATATTACAAGAGAGCTTTTTAGACAGTGAATCCTCTTTTAAAGCTGGAATCTTTAGCGTTGAAACTGTTTGTGATATTTTACAACAACAAAGACGTTACTTCTAACAACGAACACAGTTTTTGTTTCCCTCAGACATCATTGCACGTGCAATAGAAGAGCAGCGTATGTACTACAATTTATTTTCACCACAATGCTGGATGCTCCTCCCCTCTGTTTCAACACAAAGGAACTCATTAAGCTAGCGCCTTGATTAACATAACCTCTGGCATGACGACATTACGTGGTATAACTTAATATCACAATTGTCGTGATATAGCTTCATATCCTGATAATCGAGATATTGCTTAAAATTGTGGTTAGCGCTTAACATGATGCCTTCCCATCCCTAATCCCTCCAGGTGATTGAGGTGATCCTGCCCATGCTGTGTAACTACCTGTCCTATTGGTGGGAGAAAGGAACAGAGAACTCTGCTCCGGGCACAGCCTGCTGCACCACCGTCTGCTCCAACCACCTCAGCATCATCCTGGGGAACATCCTCAAGATCCTCAACAACAACCTGGGCATCGACGACGCTCCCTGGATGAAGAGGATTGCAGGTGGGATGCTGGGTTATTAAGGTTTGGTGAATAACACTCATGTGTTGATGAATCTTGCCTTAGACCTGAAGACTTGCGTTAACTCCCTGATTCAATGCCTACCCACTGGGCACACACTGGTAGAATCAACATTGTTTCCATGTCATTTCGATGAAATTTCGTTGAACCATTCGTGGAATAGACGTTGAATTGATGTCTGTGCTCAGTGGGTAGGCTTTAGCTCAAAGGGCTAATACAGTCTCATGGCGCGCAGGAGACCCGAGTTTGAACCTAGTTGCATATGATGAATGGTGAATAATAACTGCAGAATACACACAAAGCTGTGGTCGTAGCATTGCCAGCCGTACTCTTTAACTGGCAGTGTAGTGTAACAACTACTCAGTGAGACGAAATCTGATTGGTTTCAACCTGTATATACATTTACATTTACGTCATTTAGCAGACGCTCTTATCCAGAGCGACTTACAAATTGGTGCATTCACCCTATAGCCAGTGGGATAACCACTTTACAATATTTTTTTTTGTATCATTGCAGTCTACTCTCAGCCAATCATCTGTAAGGCTGCAGCAGACCTCCTGAGGAGTCACTTCCTGCCCACTCTAGAGAAACTCAGGAAGAAGACAGTCAAGGTGAGATGAGAGGAATTGAAACGTATTCTTTGGACTGCTGTCCATTTGTTTGTTTAAATTTTCCATGGATCATTCACAAGAATCAAGCACACAACTAGCTTGAATTGCAATGCGAACTTGCCAACTCCTATGTCATTGTTCGGCGTGACAATGACAAGACTTGGCAGTACAGCAAGGCTAGCACACCGCCATTAAGGAAAACCGTAATTCCCTGACCCCGGGGGGTCACAGAGGAGGAGCTGCTGAAGGCTGACATTAAAGGAAACGCTCAGGAAGCTGAGCTTCTGTTATTACTATGTTGTAAAGGCGTTAACTATGTTATTACTATGTTGTAAAGGCGTTAACTATGTTATTACTATGTTGTAAAGGCGTTAACTATGTTGTAAAGGCGTTAACTATGTTATTACTATGTTGTAAAGGTGTTAACTATGTTATTACTATGTTATAACTGTGTTATTAATATGTTCTAACCCCAGGTGGTGGCAGAGGAGGAGCTGCTGAAGGCTGACATTAAAGGAGACACTCAGGAAGCTGAGCTTCTCATCCTGGATGAGTTTGCTGTCCTCTGTAGAGACCTGTACGCCTTCTACCCAATGCTCATCCGCTATGTGGACAACAACAGGTAGTATAACCCAGCCAACCTTTCCAACACACATCTGTTGTTTAGGTTCTGGGAAATCTGCAGGCCTTGACTCGATTTAGACTGAATTGATTTAGAATGATGCCATGTACTGTACTTGTATGTAATTAGAATAATTGTATTTATCCTTTATTTATTTCAGGAGATCATAATGAGATTAGTTGGTTCCAATCTTTCTAATTTGGGATTTGGACCTGCAGATTTCCCCATTGCATATCCTGGGATCTAGGCTACATAACACAACAGATGGTTATAGCTATGGCCTCACCTCTTCTTTAGTCCACTTCTCATGAAAACGTCTGTCAAACCCCCCCAGGTCCAGGTGGTTGAAGAGGCCTGATGCTCAGTCCAACGAGCTCTTCACCATGGTGGCGGAGATCTTCATTCTCTGGTGCAAATCACACGTAAGACTCTTCACTTTAGAATACTACATACAGTATGTTAATTTATTTTCAAGTTCTGTTTGAAGATTGACATTCTTCTTGTTTCTTTCCTTCTTTACCATCTGACCCGTCAACAGAACTTCAAAAGGGAAGAGCAGAACTTTGTGGTTCAGAACGAAATCAACAACCTGTCTTTCCTGACTGGGGAAAGTAAGACCAAGATGTCCAAGGTAAGGACGGAGCAGGAGTTAGTTTAGCCAGTAGTGAGTAAAGAAAGGCCTGCACAGAAGCTCTTTCCCTGTGGTTTTCCAGAATTCCTGGTGGAAGCTTCCAGAGATCCCTGCTTATTCCCTCACAATTCCAGGAATCATCCAACCAGGATTTCTGAAAAACCTGATCATTTTGGTAAAGTTCCCCGAATTCTGCAACCCTAGTACTGAGTATTCTCTCTCTCTCTCTCTCGCTCTCTCTCGCTCTCTCTCTCTCTCTCTCTCTCTCTCTCTCTAGTCAGGTGGTGACCAGGATAGGAAGCACAAGAAGCGGCGTGGAGAGTTATACTCTGTCCAGACCTCTCTGATCGTAGCCGCCCTGAAGAAGATGCTGCCCATCGGACTCAACATGTGCACCCCTGGAGACCAGGAGCTTATATCACTGGCCAAGATACGATACAGTCTGGTGAGATACAGTACTATCATATCCCTAAAGTCTTCAATGATCATGTGAAGTAGCGTATCGACGTGTGATCACACTACGTCTGTATTCACAGATAGCCAGACCTATCCCTAGCCATTTTGGAATGTTTTTAACCCACTCTCTCACTGAGAGTAATTTCCCACTCCTTCCTGTTTCCCTCCAACAGAAAGACACAGATGATGAGGTGAAGGATCACTTGCGTGAGAACCTCCATCTGCAGGACAAGGTAGGCTGGGGAAATGTAAAATGATCTGTAATTCCGCACGGTGTGTACTTTGTATCTCCGCTGGTCATTACTCTGTGCCCCAGTAGAGTTAAGTCTGTAACCTCAGCAGTACTCCTCCTCGTGTATTCAGCAGACCAGGACATTCAAATGCAGCAGCGTTTGTAAACATTTTCAGATGTAGTTTCAGTGATACCCAACTGAAAAAAAACACAATCAGTTGTTGTTCTAATGTTGAAGTGATGTAACCATTATAAATGGACAAATTATAAGTCACATGTCTAACGCTTTTTGTGTGTGTTTTTAAAGTCTGATGACCTGGCAGTGCAGTGGCAGATGAACCTGTATAAGGATGTGGTGGTGGGGAGTGAGGAGCCTACAGACCCAGAACAAACTGTGGACAGAATACAGAGCATCTCTGCTGCAGTCTTCCACCTGGAGCAGGTACCCTACAGTCCACAGTTACCACTCTATAAAGTCTGTTGTTTATTACATTATTACATTATTTTACCATTGAGACATATGTCTCTTTTACATTTTAGTCATTTAGCAGACGCTCTTATCCAGAGCGACTTACAGGAGCAAGTAGGGTTAAGTGCCTTGCTCAAGGGCACATCGACAGATGTTTCACCTAGTCAGCTCGGGGATTAGAACCAGCGACCTTTCGGTTACTGGCACAACGCTCTTAACCACTAAGCTACCTGCCGCCCCCGGCAAGGTTGCCCTGTTTACAAACGCAGCATCAAATACAAAGTACAGAATAAGGATTTAGTAATAGAGTTATAACAATCACAGTGTGGATTATAACAATCACAGTGTGGATTATAACAATCAAATGGTGGATTGCAGACCGATTGTGGAGCTTCATCATCTTTCAATGAAATGTGCAGTTGTGTGTCCTCCAGCTAGCTGTTGACATGTGACACTGTTTCCGAGCAACCACCAAGGGGTTGTATATGTGATGAGAACAGAAGTGGTCCGAGAACTAAGCCTTGAGGAACACCGAAATGTACCTTCGATTTTTTCTGAGGAATTTCCGTCCACAGAAGCACACGTTTCCGTAAGACGTGATGTTTTGCCCACTAGGTGGAGCAGCCTCTGAGGATGAAGAAGTGTGTGTTCCAGAAGCTGCTGTCCAAACAGCGTAAACGGGCCGTGGTGGCCTGCTTCCGCATGGCTCCACTCTACAACCTACCCAGGTAAGACAGGCCTCTATCACACTTACTACTGATGAGAATTAGAGGTACGCTGATGGATAAAACTGGAGGCCTAAATTGTCTCTGTCAACTAAATGAGATACGTAAAGGAATATGAGTTTGAGACTTTGTAACTGTGACAACTACCCCAGGAAAAAGTCCTCAGTCGTCATTCGTGGTGCTTTTGTCTCCATCAAATCAAATGTGACGTTACAGTCCTGTATCACTCAGTGGAGTTGGTGTCATGCTATTACTAGTGTATCCACACACTATCTCCGTCTCCACCTCCCTAACCTTGTCCTTCTTCTCTGTTATTTCTCTCTGTTGCATACCACCTACAACACCTTTTCCTCAGATACAAAATTAACAATTACTTCCTGAACGGCTATCGGTACGTTTGGCTGGAAAAGGCGTTCGCTGAATCTAATTTTGACCGCCTGTTCTCCGTGCTAACGGTAATGTGAGACTCCAGGCTGAATGCTAGCCTGAGTGTCAGCCTGTTTCTGCTCTGTTGCCAACTCCTCGTGGAATTGTGTCATGCCAAACAGACTGGCACCCAGGCTAGGCGAATGCTTCATCTCTCTTCCCTCCTCCATCTTATCCTCCAGGCTATGGACTGAGCCACTACCTACCTCCAGTTTACTGCACTGTTGATTCTGATTGGTCAGCCTCAGCTAACAGCCAATCAGTGGTCAATCAATGAGCAATCCAGGAAGCATTTTGCTTGTTTACATAAAGATCATCATTGTCATTATGTCTTAGAATATGGAATGTTTTGTCTCATGTGATTTGAGTAACATCATGACTGTATTTTTGTAGCTTTATGTATCATTTATTAACTGACATAATATTTGAATACAGTGTTTAGTGTTTTTAGATATACAGTGAGGGAAAAAAGTATTTGATCCCCTGCTGATTTTATAAGTTTGCCCACTGACAAAGACATGATCAGTCTATAATTTTAATGGTAGGTTTATTTGAACAGTGAGAGACAGAATAACAACAAAAACAAAACAGAAAAACGCTATAAATTGTTATAAAATGTTATAAATTGATTTGCATTTTAATGAGGGAAATAAGTATTTGACCACTCTGCAAAACATGACTTAGTACTTGGTGGCAAAACCCTTGTTGGCAATCACAGAGGTCAGACGTTTCTTGCAGTTGGCCACCAGGTTTTCACACATCTCAGGAGGGATCTTCTCCAAGTCATTAAGGTTTCGAGGCTGACGTTTGGCAACTCGAACCTTCAGCTCCCTCCACAGATTTTCTATGGGATTAAGGTCTGGAGACTGGCTAGGCCACTCCAGGACCTTAATGTGCTTCTTCTTGAGCCAGTCCTTTGTTGCCTTGGCCGTGTGTTTTGGGTCATTGTCATGCTGGAATACCCATCCACAACCCATTTTCAATGCCCTGGCTGAGGGAGGGAGGTTCTCACCCAAGATTTGACGGTACATGGCCCCGTCCATCGTCCCTTTGATGCGGTGAAGTTGTCCTGTCCCCTTAGTAGAAAAACACCCCCAAAGCATAATGTTTCCACCTCCATGTTTGACGGTGGGGATGCTGTTCTTGGGGTCATAGGCAGCATTCCTCCTCCTCCAAACACGGCGAGTTGAGTTGATGCCAAAGACCTTGATTTTGGTCTCATCTGACCACAACACTTTCACCAAGTTCTCCTCTGAATCATTCAGACGTTCATTGGCAAACTTCAGACGGCCCTGTATATGTGCTTTCTTGAGCAGGAGGACCTTGCGGGCGCTGCAGGATTTCAGTCCTTCACGGCGTAGTGTGTTACCAATTGTTTTCTTGGTGACTATGGTCCCAGCTGCCTTGAGATCATTGACAAGATCCTCCCGTGTAGTTCTGGGCTGATTCCTCACCGTTCTCATGATCATTGCAACTCCACGAGGTGAGATCTTGCATGGAGCCCCAGGCCGAGGGAGATTGACAGTTCTTTTGTGTTTCTTCCATTTGCGAATAATCGCACCAACTGTTGTCACCTTCTCACCAAGCTGCTTGGCGATGGTCTTGTAGCCCATTCCAGCCTTGTGTAGGTCTACAATCTTGTCCCTGACATCCTTGGAGAGCTCTTTGGTATTGGCCATGGTGGAGAGTTTGGAATCTGATTGATTGATTGCTTCTGTGGACAGATGTCTTTTATACAGGTAACAAACTGAGATTAGGAGCACTCCCTTTAAGAGTGTGCTCTAATCTCAGCTCGTTACCTGTATAAAAGACACCTGGGAACTAGAAATCTTTCTGATTGAGAGGGGGTCAAATACTTATTTCCCTCATTAAAATGCAAATCAATTTATAACATTTTTGACATGCGTTTTTCTGGATTTTTTTGTTGTTATTCTGTCTCTCACTGTTCAAATAAACCTACCATTAAAATTATAGACTGATCATTTCTTTGTCAGTGGGCAAACGTACAAAATCAGCAGGGGATCAAATACTTTTTTCCCTCACTGTAATTTTAACCACATCCTCAGCCAGTTTCTGTATGCTAATTAAGCCATCAAGGATGACCAGTCAGAAGAGCCAGTGGCTCCCACATCGACCAATCATCACCCTGGAATGCTCTTCCTTCCTGTTTCACCCTCACATCTCTCCCTCCTTACTCCTCCCCCTTCCAAAATCTACTTGGACACACCTTAACCTCATTCTCCCATCTTCCACTCCCCCTCTCCTCCTCTCATCCCTCCTTCCCCAGGCATCGTTCTATTAACCTCTTCGTGTTGGGCTATGTGAGACTATGGATAGAGACAGAGGAGTACTCCTTTGAGGAGAGGCTAGTGCAGGACCTGGCAGTAAGTACTGGGCATATTGCGGTGGTGTCTGCCACCCCCTCAGCCCTAGCCTCTGCCTTGCCCCCTGTGCCCTGTGTTGGCACCGCACCCCCACCAGCCCTCTCCGCCGACTGCCTCTTGAGCACGATGCCCTCCGTCGAGCTTCGGGATCGGGATCGCTTCCCGGTCCGCCTGGGTCTGGGGACTTCGCCTTGGGCCCCCAGAGGTTCCCGAGGCCCCCGCGCTCTCTCTAGCTTTGTGGCTCGCTACCGACAGAGTCTTGACAGGCATGACAGGCTCAACCTCAGGAGACTCAGTGGCAGCAATGGCTCCGTCTCCGCAGCAAAGCATGTGGCTACAAAAACAGGCTATGGCATTGGCTATCTCACCACTACTACTACTACTACTACTACTACTGTGGTAAGAGGGGCGGCTAAAGCCCTCAATAGGTGTTAGTTGTTTGATGTCTGACGTCGACCCAACCATCTAGATGTTGTACGGTATGGTCTCTGCTGTAACTGTAAGTCTGTAGTGAAGTGTTGAAGTGATCAAGTGGAGTGTGAAGTGAAGTCTTCGGTGGCATGCTCGCGCACATCTCAGTCTGGATTCATACAGTATTGTGACGAGTATTGAAATTCATTGATCTCACTGTAAATATAGTTGTGCAGTTGCAAGGAAGGTAAACATATTTATACAGTACTGCAAAATGTCATAAAACATGTCAGGGGAAGAATGTACAAGAGCAGACCACGATGTCATTCATCATCATCACCATCATCATCATCATCATCATCATTGTCCACACACTGCATTTAGTAGTGCTGCATCTGTTGGACCATAGTAGCCTGCTGCCCCAGTATCTGTGTGTTAGAGATGTCGACGGTGAGTGTGACGTCTCTCCTCTCTAACGCCCAGGAAGCTCCGATTCAAACTCCCGTTAGACAGCTCTGCAAGCGTTATACTGTCAAAATACGTTCGTTACTCACCAAATATGGAGTTTCGCTGAGGAACTATCTTCATTTACTCCCGTTACTGCTGGTATGTGCTTCCAAAAAAGGTGTTAATACAAGCAACCGGAAAAAAACGCCTATTCGGCACCTCCAATGTAAATCACTCATGACTGCCACACAGTCGGAAGTCTACACCAGCTCAATACATTTGAGGTGCCGAAAAGGCATATTTTCAGTTGCTTGTACATTTTTATTTAGACATTTCTTGGAAGTACATATTTGTTGAGTAACGAACGTATTTTGACATTATACTCATCATCGACATCTCTAACACACAGATATAATGGGGCAGTTAGTCTGCATGATTTTTCAATGACGGGTCCTGTTCAGTAGGGAGACAACATTTTGAATCCGAGTGAAAAGGAGAGGAATTCCCCGTACTTAGAACACAGAGTTTTGTTTTCAAAAAGTTTTCCTACGGTGTGCCCTACTGAACAATACTCTGGTCCATTCATTTGACAGTGTCCCGATCCTTGTCCTTCTCATGGATACAATCATCAGTAAAATCCTGATCCGGCATCATTACCACCATTACAGCCCTCATCTGAGCATGCCAGCATGGGTTGTCCCATAAACAGTGTGACTACAACGGCCATGATGATGCATGTCCTGTTAAACAACCCATTAGCCCACCTCTCTGACTCAGAGATCATAAACGTTGGACGTCGTCCAAAAAAGGTAATGGCTTGAAGCTATGCAGAATAACTAATATAATATAATGCGATAGATGTAGTGAGAGTTGAGTGGTGAGTAAATTACATGGTTTAGCCAGCAGGGGTGTGGTCTCTATTGGAAAGGCCAGGTTAAGAACAGAACTAACCCCTGTCTCTTGCGGGTCGTCTGTGTAGAAAACCCCGATGAAGATCGTGGAGGAGGAGGAAGAGGAGGAGGTTGAGATTCAGCCAGACCCTCTTCATCAGCTTATCCTCCACTTCAGCCACAACGCCCTCACAGAGAGAAGGTAACGTAAGAGACTAAGAGAGGGAACGACCAATCTACCAATGTTTCTTTAATTTAACCTTTTATTTTGACAGGGAGTCAATCAACCAATCACTCAATCGATCAATTAAACAATCAACCTAGTGAACAAGTGTTTTAGCCAATCTTACTTAAATACATAAGAATTGTGTTAGCTTAACCTATTTGTGTTATTTACTTTACTGACCTGATACAAATCATGATAATAATTAGATAATATGTTCTTCTCTCCAGTTTCTTGGAAGAAGATCCGTTATATATTGCGTATGCAGACATGATGGCAAAGGTACGCAACTGAGAATTTGAGCACACTTTGGCTGCGTTTACATAGGCAGCCCAATTCTGATCTTTTGCTCAACTATTGGCAAAACATCTGATCTGATTGGACAAAAGTCAAATTAGT